>NC_142795.1:61122563-61154084 GCF_049724085.1 Artemia sp. Qi Xiang Cuo | reverse complement strand
TGTTTTTATGGTTTTTGTCAGTGAGAATTTGAAAAAACAGGAACTTTGTCACATTTTTGTATGTTTTATGGATTTTGTCAGTGAGACTGAAAAAAACAGTATTTTTTTCAATTTAAAAACAGGAATTTTCTCACTTTTATGTCTGTTTGTACGGTTTTGTCAGTGAGAATGAAAAACAGGAGTTTTTTCACATTTATGTCTGTTTTATTGGATTTTTTTATTGTTTTTGTCAGTGAAAATGAAAAAACAGGATCTTTCTCACATTTATGTCTGTTTTTATGGTTTTTGTCAGTGAGAATGAAAAAACAGTATTTTTCTCACTTGAAAAACAGGAATTTTCTCACTTTTATGTCTGTTTTTATGGTTTTTGTCAGTGAGAATGAAAAAACAGGAACTTTCTCACATTGATGTCTGTTTTCTTGGATGTTTTTATGGTTTTTGTCAGTGAAAATGAAAAAACAGGATCTTTCTCATATTTATGTCTGTTTTTATGGTTTTTGTCAGTGAGAATGAAAAAAACAGTATTTTTCTCTCTTGAAAAACAGGAACTTTCTCACATTTATGTCTGTTTTTACGGATTTTGTCAGTGAGAATGGAAAAACAGGAAATTTTTCACATTTATGTCTGTTTGTTGTCAGTGAGAATGGAAAAACAGAAACTTTCTCACTTTCATGGATTATTGAGTCATTAATCAAATTGTTTCCGGGGAATGTCTGACAGATGACGTCAAGTTAATTAATGTCTTTGATGTATTTCCAAAGAGAATTGTCTCCGGGGCAAAGTTTAGATCACACATGACAGATGATGTCATGTTTGATTGATTGACATGAAAAGGGAATTAATTTGTTGTTTCTAAAGAGAATAGATTCACGAAAGGGAAATTAATTTGTTGTTTCTAAAGAGAACTGTCTCAGAGCGAATGTTTAGATCTTAGCGATGGATTGTTTAGTGCGGGAATCAGGTTTCTAAATAATTTGAAATGTGCCAGCGCAGAGATGCCAAACAAAAGGAACACGCTGAAATTACGTTTAAGGATTATTTGGGCGAAACCATTTTAGCCATTTTATGGAATTATTTCGGCGAAACAGTTAGAGACATTTTAAAAGATGATTTAAAGGATGATTTTAGAAGAGAATTTGAGGGTGAGACTCTGTGGTCTTTATAATACACAAGTTGTATTTTAACATTGTTGTGAGGTCCTCTACCCCAATCCCAAAGTGTTCCAATCACTCTACCCCGACCCCGAAGGAAGTCCCCACTACTCAAAGGTCCCCCAAGCTCCCAAAGAGCCCCCCGACCCCCAAAGACCATCACCCGGTTCCCAAAAGACCAATCGGTGCTCAAGGGCCCCCCAGACCCCCAAAGACCCTCCACCGGTCCTCAAAGGTTCCCCAGGCTCCCAAAGGGCCCCCCCGACCCCCCAACGCCCTCCCCCGGTCCCCAAAGGTGCACCGGGCGCCCAAAAGACCCATCGGGCCTCAAGGACCCCCGCAGACCCTCAACGCCCCTCCCCCGCCCCCCAAGGCCCCCCCCCGGCCCCAAAGGTGCCCCGGGCGCCCAAATTACCCCCCCCCCCCTCAAGGGCCCCTGGATCCCCCAACCCCCGCCCCCACCCCCACCAAATATCCCCCGCGCCCTTTTTAAAACATTTTTTTGCTTTATTATATGTTTTAAGAACAAGATCCTCTGATAATTTCATTCCTAAACCCATTTTCCAACTTAAAGTACCAATCCCTTCACTCACAACTATACTTTACTGCTTTTTTGATACCTCAACACCAAGAAATACTTTTCAAAGACTATTTCAGAGCAAGTTAATTTCTTAATGTTCATTCTAAACCCATTTTCCCACTTGAAGTACTTATCTTTTTCACCCACAACTATACTCTACAGCTATTTGGATACCTCAACACCAAGAAATACTTTTCAAAGTCCATTTCAGAACAAGTTACTTTCTTAATTTCCCTACTAAGCCCATTTTCCAACTTGAAGTACTTATATTTTTCACCCACAGCTCTAATTTACGTATTTTTGGATACTTCAAAAAAAAGAAATACTTTTAAAAGAAAATTTCAGAGCAAGTTACTTTCTTCATGTCCATCCTAAACCCATTTTCCAGCTTGAAGTACATATCTATTTCTCCCTCAACTATACTTTAGAGGTTTTTCGATACCTCAACACCAAGAAATACTTTTCAAAGACCATTTCAGAGCAAGTTAAGTTCTTAATGTCCTTTCTAAACCCATTTTCCAACTTGAAGTGCTTATCTTGTTCACCCACAACAATACTCTACAGCTTTTCGGATACCTCAACAACAAGAAATACTTTTTAAAGACCATTTCAGAGCAAATTAATTTCTTAATGTCCCTACTAAACCCATTCTCCGACTTGAAGTACTTATCTTTTTCACCCACAACTATACTCTACAGATTTTTGGATACCTCAACATCAAGAAATACTTTTCAAAGACCATTTCAGAGCAAATTAATTTCTTAATGTCCCTCCTAAACCCATTCTCCGACTTGAAGTACTTATGTTTTTCACCCACAACTATACTGTACAGCTTGTATGATACCTCAACATCAAGAAATACTTTTCTTAGACGATTTAAGAGCAAGTTAATTTCTTAACGTCCCTCCTAAACCCATAAACAAACTTGAAATAGTTATCTTATACACCCACAACTATAGTTTACAGATTTTTGGATACCTCAACATCAAGAAATAATTTTCAAATACCATGTAAACGCAAGTTACTTTCTTAATGTCACTCCTAAACCCATTTTCCAACTTGACGTACTTGTCTTTTTCACCCTCAACTATACTTTAGAGGTTTGAGGATACCTCAACATCAAGAAATACTTTTCAAAGACCATTTTAGATCCAGTTACTTTCTTAATGTCCTTCCTAAATTCATTTTCCAACTTGAAGTACTTATCTTTTTCACCCACTCCTATACTCTACAGCTTTTTGGATGCCTCAACAACAAGAAATACTTTTCAAAGACCATTTCAGAGCAAGTTACTTTCTTAATGTCACTCCTAAACCCATTTTACAACTTGAAGTACTTATCTTTTTCACCCACAACTATACTTTACAGCTTTTTGGATACCTCAACACAAAGAAATACTTTTCAAAGACAATTTCAGAGCAAGTTAATTTCTTAATGTCCCTTCTAAACCCATTGTCCCACTTGAAGTACTTATCTTTTTCATCACAACTATACTTTACAGCTTTTTGGATACCTCAACACCAAGAAATACTTTTCAAAGACCATTTCAGGGCAAGTTAATTTCTTAATGTCCCTCCTAAACCCATGTTCCGACTTGAAGTACTTATCTTTTTCCCCCTCAACTATACTTTACAGCTTTTTGGATATCTCAACACCAAGAAATACTTTTCAAAGACCATTTCAGAGCAAGTTAATTTCTTACTGTCTCTTCTAAACCAATTTTCTCACTTGAATTACTTATCTTTTTTACCACAGTTATACTCTACAGCTTTCTGGATATCTCAACATCAAGAAATATTTTTCAAATACCATTTTAGAGCAATTTACTTTCTTAATGTCCCTACTAAACACAATTTTCCGACTTGAAGTACTTATCTTTTTCACCACGAATGTACTTTACAGCTTTTTTGATAAATCAACATCAAGAAATACTTTTCAAAGAACATTTCAGAGCAAGTTAATTTCTTTATGTCCCTCCTAAACCCATTTTCCAACTTGAAGTACTTATCTTTTTCACCACAACTATACTTTACAGCCTTTTGGATACCTCAACACCAAGAAATACTTTTCAAAAGTCATTTCAGAGCAACTTCCTATCTTAATGTCACTCCCAAACCCATTCTCCGACTTGAAGTACTTATCTTTTTCACCCACAACTATACTCTACAGCTTTTTGGATACCTCAACACCAAGAAATACTTTTCAAAGACCATTTCAGAGCAAGTTACTTTCTTATTGTCCTTCGTACACACATTTTCAAACTTGGAGTACTTATCTTCTTAACCCACAACTATACTTTACAGCTTTTTGGATACCTCAACACCAAGAAATACTTTTCAAAGACCATTTCAGAGCAAGTTACTTTCTTAATGTCCTTCCTAAACCCATTTTCCAACTTGAAGTACTTAAGGAACTTGTTCTGAAAAGATATAATAAAGCCATAAAAAGTGTTAAAAATGGAGAGGGGGCTCTTTGGAGGGGCCCGGGGAGGGCGTTTGGGGATCCAGAGGCCCTTGAGGGCTGGGGTGGTCTTTTGGGAGCCGGGGGTCCATTTGGGGACGGGGGTGGGCCTTTGGGGGCTGGGGTGGGTCTTTGTTGGTCTGCTGGGGTCATTGAGGACGGTTTGGTCTTTTGGGAGCCCGGTGGACCTTTGGGGACCGGGGGAGGGCCTTTGGGGGCCCGGGGGGCCATTTGGGAGCCTGGGGTACCTTTGAGGACCAGGGGAGGGTCTTTGGGGGTCTGGGGGACCTTTGAGGACCGGTGGAGGGTCTTTGGGGGTCTGGGGGGCCCTTGAGCACCGATTGGTCCTTTGGGAACCGGGTGATGGTCTTTGGGGGGGGGGGGGCTCTTGGGGCGGTTGGGGGACCTTTGAGTAGCGGAGACGTCCGGCGGGGTCGGGGTAGAGTGATTGGAACCCTTTGGGATTGGGGTAGAGGACCTCACAACAATGTTAAAATACAACTTGTGTATTATAACGACGACAGAGTCTCGCCCTCAAATTCTCTTCTAAAATCATCTTTTAAATCATCTTTTAAAATGTCTCTAACTGTTTCGCAGAAATAATTCCCTAAAATGGCTAAAATGGTTTCGCCCAAATAATCCCTAAACGTAATTCAGCGCGTTCCTTGTGTTTGGCATCTCTGCGCTGGCACATTTCAAATTATTTATAAACCTGATTCCCGCACTAAAACAATTCATCGCTAAGATTTAAACATTCGCTCTGAGACAGTTCTCTTTAGAAACCACAAATTAATTTCCCTTTCGTGAATCTATTCTCTTTAGAAACAACAAATTAATTCCCCTTTCGTGTCAATCAATCAATCATGACATCATCTGTCATGTGTGATCTAAACTTTGACCCGGATACAATTCTCTTTGGAAATACATCAAAGACACGAATTAACTTGACATCATCTTTCAGACAGTAATTAACCCCCGGAGACAATTTCATTAATGACACAATAATCCATTAAAGTGAGAAAGTTTCTGTTTTTCCATTTTCACTGACAACAAACAGACATAAATGTGAGAAAGTTCCTTTTTTTTCATTCTCACTTAAAAAATCCATAAAAAAACACATAAAAGTGAGAAAATTCCTGTTTTTCAAGAGAGAAAAATACTGTTTTTTTCATTCTCACTGACAAAAACCATAAACCACGTGGTTCTATGCCCATATATGGTGTGGGGTCACGAGTATAAGACCCCTTTCTACTCTTCTATTCAAATCTTAGGTTTATTCTTCTTGTATTTGCGTTTACTTTTGAGATTGTTTGTATTTATTTTTTCAACTTCGTTATCTGAAGGGACATTTTCGGGGAACCTACTCAAATAATTGCAGGGGGCATTTTGTTTACCCTTCAAATATTCAAATTCAGTATCTAGGTCTTGGATTTTTTTTATCCATCTAGCTATAATTTTTGTGGGTATTTTGAAGGAGTGTAAGCATCGTAAGCTTTTGTGGTCCGGACGAATTTTAAATTTCCTACCAACTAAATAATGTCTAAATTTATCCAAGTGGTGAATTACGGACGGTAATTTTGATTGCATAGCAGAATAGTTGCTCTCACCTTGCAACAAGGTTCCGCTTGAATAGCATATAACTCTCTCTTGATCATCTATTATTTGGGAAAGGATTGCCCCAACACCCTTTGAAGAGGCGTCTGTTGTAACCACAAATTGTCCGTTTTCGAAATTGGGCAATGATAATATTGGTTCAGAGGTAAGCACCTTTTTGATACAATCTAATGAAGTTTGGGCTTCCTGAGGCTAGGTAATATTTTGGGGGTTCCCTTTGTTTAATTCCGTCACGGGTTTCATAATGTGGGCGTAATTGCGTATGAATTTTCTGAAGTAACCACACAGACATAGGATTTCTCGTAATTGTTCTGTTGTTCATGGGGGTCTAATATTTTCTACACATTTTATCTTCTCCGTATCTGGGGAAATTTGACCTTGGGTCACTACTACGCCCAAAAATTTGATTTTTGGTTTAAGTAAATTCACTTTTTCGGGTCGGCATATCAGATTGCCTTCTCTGAATTTCTCAGAGACTAAACTAATGTTGCTAAATTATCCTCCGCGTTTTCTCCTAATCATATTACATCGTACACAAAGTGAATGATATTTTTTAAATCTCGTAACAAGTGCAAAAGAGGTCTTTATAACGAGCTTGTTCTTGATTTAAGTCCAAAGGGTACTCTTAAATATTTGTAAGAGCCACATTTAATTGTAGAAAATAGTGTTTTATAAACGTCGTTATCTGCTTTTTTTACTTGGTGGTATCCTTGCGTAAGACCCAGGGAGGTAATAATTGTATTTTTATTCGAAATGGAATTGACGACTTCATCGATTCGCGGCAGGGGAAATTTATCACTAACTACCTGCTTATTTAGGACTCAATAGTCTATTACCAGTCTAAGATCATTGTTCTTTTTTGGAACTAATATCACAGAGGCGAATAAGGGCTTATACTTGGGCATATAATGTTAATCCTTTCTAATTCATGGATTTTACTCTTTAAACAATTTTTGTACTGATAGGGAATACGATAGGGCTGCTATGCCACAGGCAACCCTGTAGTTTGGATAGAGTGTTCAAAGAACGGTATCAATCCAATGTCTTCTTCAGAAGTGGAGAATACATCTTTAAAATTACACAATAATTTAAATGATTTTCGATTTAATTCTGTTTCGTGGAAGTGGTCTAGATTTAATTTTTCCAAAAATTGGGATTTTGTTAGGGGGTAGCTGTCACCTTGGCATTAATATTATTAACTGGTTTCTTCTAGATGTCTTTGAGAAGTTTATTGTCTTTGATCCGTGGTTAAGATACATAATTGTTGAGGGATTAATATTAATAGCAGGGATTACTTTGGGTCCTCAAGATTTAATGGTTGGGTTCTTGCCGTCTAAAGATAGTTATTCGACGGATGTTTTGCAGTTTTAAGACATGCCGGTCGATGGGGTTTTTCAAGATAATTGTCGTTAGGTGGTTATAGGATATGCTAACCGATGATATATTCAAGGCAGTTTTACCTGGTAATAGGTCGTTGTAACTAGGTAATAGGTCGTTATCATTAGAACATTGTCTTCTGGGAGTTTTTTTGTGAGTACTCTTCGTTTGTTGACGAATGATGAAAGTAGATGCTACTAGGATGTATCTGTTCTGGCTTGTATATACGCAAAGATTGACTTCCATTAGATTGCTCCAACTCCTAGAATAGCAATACCTAGGCAGAATCACAGGTTCTCTATAACAGGTAGATTACAATACATAAAAACGATAATATATAACATAATTAGACATACTTAACGGTAATTATTATTTGACACAACAGACGTAAGTGATTATATTGATGCATCTAAAACAATAGGAAATTCAAGACAAATCTTTACAACATCTTGGCACTTTTTCTTTACTTATTGCAAATATATATGATTACTCTCAGGCAAATTCAGTAACCGTTAGAAAAATGACCAAGTCGAAAAAGACTAAAACAATATTAAATTTGGGCAAAAATCCTAACATACATTTTAGCGTACATTGATGTATTATTTCATTTTAAGCATACTTTAAAACTTATCTAACTCTACATTAAAATTTAAACTATCTAGTTAAACATGAGGTAGCTTACATGGTTAAATATGAGGTCTTAGTTTACTATACATTTTAATGCCTTTGTTGTTCATGCACGTCCAAGCTGTTTAAGAAACGCATATTGCAGCGTCTTAGCCGCACAGTTTTACGTAAGCGATATTTAGAGAGATGTGACTGGGCATGGCATGAACAAGTGAGGACCTCTATACCCACTCGCTTGATAATATCCTCCCTTTTTACTTGGCTTAAGAGTTTTCTCAAGGTTCCAGGTTTACCTTCTGCTTTTCAATTGGTTGAATATGCTCTTCCTTTGGGCTTTGTCTTTGCTGTCTCAGAATTTTCCCAAAATTAATACATAATTGATATTTAATATTTTTCTCCTAATTGTTGGAGGCAACTGCTCCCCCACTTGCAGGTAATGTAGAATTGTCAATCTATTGTCTGGGTGTTTTGAAAAAAATAGCCACCTTAACCCTTTTTGAGAATTTCTATCTTGATCAGGCTCGTCCCGAGTGTAAATTTTAATAAGGTGTGTTTTAGGTTGGTACTTTATTAGTAGTCGGGCAACAGCCGAGAAGAACCGCCTATAGAATGTCAAAGATACCATTGAAAAACAGGTTTTATCTGCATAGTGAGTTATTGCTCACTCTGTGACAAAGATTTAAACTTTAGTTTTTGTGGAATTAAAGGGGCCAAAAAAGGTACCTAGGTTAGGTTATGTATTAAATATATTATATCCTGGTACTTGTTAAAAATCCAGAAATTACGCGAGAATTGTATTGAATATCAGATAGGCATTACCCGGTGTTTCGTATGAGACGCTATATAAACAAAGGGAAACAAAGGGTTTCTCACTACTAGAACTATATTTAAACTTTAGTTTTTTGGGGTTTAGGGGAACTAAAACTAAAAAAATACCTTGGTTAGGTTACGGATTTAATATATGCTATGCTTTAACCCCACTCCCCTACCCTAATGTGTAAATATATAGACCAAATTTGTTTCTAAACTATTATATTTTCATCCTATTTTGTTTTATTTCATTAGCATTAACAAAACATTACTTCTCGCATATTTTCTGGATTCTTAACAAGTACCACTATACTTTACCCCCACTCCCCTAATGTGCAAATATATAGCCCAAATTTGTTTCTAAACTATTATATTTTTATCATACTTTGTTTTATTTCTTATTTCATTAGGATTAACCAAACTTCACTTCACGCGTGGCACCCGGCTACTAATCAAGTACCTATAGGTTTAATAGTAATTACTTTTCGTTTCACTTGAGCATTTAATAATTTATCTTCGTCCTAGGTGTAATTTTTACATTCATAGTGGTTTTTTCTCGTTTGAGTTGTAATTGTTCTGTTCTCATTCGTTTAAAACTGCATTACCCTTTACTTTTCTTTCAAACAGTTCCTTTTAACGTTATTTCAAATGAATTCCTGTTTGTCTTTTTCACTTAACATTGTTTTATCATATGTGAAGTAGAGAAATGTCCGTGATATTTTTGGTAGTTATTATCAAATAGTTCGCGGTAGCGAACTCTAAATAAGGAGCAATTCGGGCTAATAGAAGACGAAACTAGAAAAAAGGAATATTGATATTTATGCTCATCCCAAGTATATAAAATTCATTAAGTTTAATGCTACCTATCAAAAGTTAAGAGCCTAATAAAATTGCCTGATTTTTGAAAAAGGCGAAAATACCCCAAAAAGTCAAGCGATCTTAACAAAAATCCCACCATTAGATTTAGCATATCAGAAAACCGTACTGCAGAGGTTGTCAGCTTCTCTCAACAAAAATGTCGAATTTGTTTTACTTTGCAAGAAGAAAGATAGCAGATTTTTTTTTCCAGGGATGGTCGTATTAAACGAATGTGCCTTGAAGACCGGGAGATGGGCTCATTCGAACAGAATCGAAAATTCTAGTTTTCTTTTTAAGTGACCAAAAAGATTGGATGGGAACTAGCGCTTCTCCGAAGCCCTTTTTTTCTAAGAAATATTTGATCATAATTTTGAGATTGCCATTGTACTGAACACGGTTAAAAGGTCCAAGAACTATGTCTTTCAGGATGTCATTCATCCTCACAGCCCCTGCAGAAAGGGCTATAGTTACGCAATTTGCCCATTTTTAAATGTATTATTGTTCTTGGGGAGGGTACATATTAATTTTTTGTTTGGGGGGGGGTAATTTTCTGTGGGGAGGAGCTTTAGGGAAAATTTTCAAACAAAGGGGGGGGGGTGGATTTTTCTGCATGATCTGAAACGGTCAGAAACTGAATTTTTTAAAAAAAAGTTTTTTCAAGTGAAAGTAAGGAGCAACATTTAAACTTGAAACGTATATAAATTGTTCCAAATGAGGGGTGCTGCCCTTTCACAACCCTCGCTCTTTACGCTACAGTTTGACTTTTTATCGCAATACTTTAAGAGAGACAGCTCAGACACAAAGGTCATTCAATTTAAATGAGAAGTATTTCTAAGGAAATTTAAGACTCTTGCGTAAAGAGTGAGGACTTTTCGCGCAAGGTGGTACTCAACCACCTTGTGCTTCAGTCGGAGGCTATTAGCAAAGACTATGGCTTTATAGATTATAAATATACTACCTGTCCCTGCCAGACAGCACCAGAAACTCTAAGAAATATATCCTTAAATATTACATCATTTCTTATACTTACATCTTAAATTCCTATTATGAAAAGACACCCTCAAAAACTCATATTGTGCTGCAAGGGTCTAAGTTTTTGAGAAACCAGTAGTTGGGAAATGCAATTTTACTTTTAATTACAGAGCATTTTTTTACACAATGTGCCAACGAAGCTACTCAGGGGCTGATTGCCTCCTTTCCCCCTAGTTATGCCACTGAGTTTAAAGAGGTCAGATTTTGGGACGCTAGTCCAATTTTCGAAATGGTAGGCTACTGAAAAGGCGATTTTAATTTTGTGAGAAATCCTAAAATCCACCCTTGATTTAGGAAAGCATGCCATCATCTTCTGATGACGAGTTCGATGTTCCCCGTAAAATTTCGAAGTTGCCTCTCTGGGGACCCTACGGAAAAAAAGAAAGTAAAGACAGTATCAGGTGCAACTTCTGTAAAAAGTCTCTAAAGGCTACAGGAGGGTCTGCTACGACACTGCTATGACTGCAGGATGTATTAAGTGATGCTGAAGAAGCCGAAAGACTACTCAATCCAAGTTGCCGTAGTGAAGCTGAAGTCCTTGAGAATATAAAGGAGTCCAATGAGGAAAGCTTGTTCCAGTCATTTTTGGGCATAACTGGTTTTAAAACCGTAAGAAACATCTATAATGTCAACAGCTCTGTCAAAAATGTCTTAAAATCGTGTGAAGAGAAAGTCCTAGTGTTTCTTTCAGAGCAACGTAGAACTGACAATCCGGTAAGCTTTTTCTTTTTAAAACGAGTTTAATTGTCTACAGTAGCACAAATTCAGAAAATTCCTGGGAGAGGGAAGGCTTAAGAAACTATTTTAATGTTCCACAAAAAAATTATATTATCTATACCTTTGAAATAGTTATGCACCCAGCATCTCAGGAGGGGCCTCGGCTTAGAAATAAAATCAATATTTTTGATTTAATACTTAAAGTTAGTTATACCCAAGGGTGTCACTATCTCTTGTCTTTTGGGAGGGGACCACAAAAACGTGCTATTAAGAGCATATTCACTCTTATTCTTAAAAAATATTTGAAGCAGTGTAAATCATAGGCAGCGCAATAGCGCTGCCTAAGTAAAGAACGGTGTTGGCACAATGTATTATTTATTATTTATTTTTGGTTTTAGACCAGGGCACTTCGTATCGAAGGAGTTGTCGTAGAAAATTCAAAAAGGGTTAATTCAATTGGAAATCGGAGTGGCATGTCCCCTTTTTAATAGTCGAAAGTGATTGGATTGGAAGGCAACAAACACCCCTTCCACGCCCACCACTTCCTCAAACACATCCAATCAAAATTTTGAGATAGCCATTTTGTTCAGTGTAGTTGATTTCCAGATAGAAATTATGTTTTTGATGAGGATACTCCCCCACAGCCCTTAGGACAAGGGTTGTAATTTATGCCCTGGGGACATATAAGGTTTTTTATAGAAAGCGTTGTCGTAGAAACTTTAAAAAAGGCTCATTCGATGTGAAATTCAAAGGGCTATTGCTCTTTTTAATAATCAGAAGTGATTGGAGGGCAACTAACCCCCCTCTCACAGTTATTTTGGATATGTTTATTTTTTAATATAATTTAAATAAACAAGTTACTGTCAGAATAATTAAAATAAAACATTCCAGTTTTCGAACCTTTTTAATAGTCGAAAGTGATTGGAAGGCAGCTAAAGCCCCTCTAAGGCCCACCATTTCCCCAAAAACATCCAATCAAAATTTTGAGATAGACATTTTGTTCAACGTAGTTGACAATTCTGAAAATTAGGTCTTTGAGGATAACAAATCCCCCCCAGCCCTAAGGCCAAGAGTTTTAAGTTATGCCCTGGGGACATACAGGGTTTATATAGAAAGTGTGGTCATATAAACTTTGGATGGGGCTCATTGGACGGTTTTTATGGTTGAAACAAACCTCAGAGACTAGGGGCAAGGGTTGTAAGTTATGCCCATGGGGTATTTAAGTTTTTTATGGAAGGGCTGGTTGTTTAACCTCAGAAGAGGCTCAGTATTTCTCCCTGAAAAAGACTATTTAAATATAAAACTAACTAAAATTAATCAAAAAAACTTTTTGCACAAAATAAGTTTTACAAAAAAAAGTAAAGAACTCCATTAAACCAAAAATGAAAAATATAGAATCAAATAATTTCCTAAGCATACAACTACCACAAATCAGTATCAATAAATAAATGAAACCCAAAACAAAAAGAAATTAAAATAAGTCAAACTTAAAACAAGCAGAAATTAATCTGAGTAGGGTTCTAAACCCTATGCTTTCTAAAAACTAGAATATAATTTTTACTTTACTGAAAAAAATTCTTTTAAATTTTTTAACTTTTATAAATTTAAGAAATAAAAAATTAATTAAAATTTAAAGGAATAAATATCAGCATATGTATATTAAACTGACAATGCACATTTTTTCGGTAAATTCATTGGAATTTTTTTAGTAAAGTACCAATTATATTTTAAGTTTTAGAAAGCATAGAGTTTAGAACCCTACTCAAATTAATTTCTGCTTGTTTCTGCTGTGTTGAAAAGGTAGATAGCGCAACTTTTTACAATTCTAGAATGACAAAAGAATTTAGAGAAACAAGCAGCAAAATTCCTGGTATTATACTTACATCTTAGCATAACGAAGTGCAAGGTGCCAATTTTGACCTACCTAAAACAGTTTTTGCAGTTTAACTTTTGAAAGGATCAATCAACCGAACTAGTAATTCATCCCTTAAACATGAAGTAAAATGGCACTCGTAGAAATTATTTTAGAGTTTTTCACCAAATGGGGTCTGATTAATAGAGGTGTTCGGTTCAACCCACGTCCTGTTCAACCCCGACCTCCCCTATGCATTTCTGTTTACTAAAAGTTAATGTTTTCAGATTGGCGACCCATTCATTTTCTGTAATCAAAACAATGTAATATTTCCGAAGCAGGCAAGCATTGCTATACAGCATCTGAGGGTACAAGCAATCAGTGTGCCAAACGAATCTTTTTCAATCGCTGGTTATTTCACGAGGAAGCAAATGGCCCACACAATGTCAAAGACGCTGGAAGAGCGCATGTTTTGAGTGATAAGTTCTAAGAATCAAACGAATGATTATCTTATTAACTTTATCATAATAAAACAAAAATATCACTTACTTTTGTTTTTCTTGAAGGTCTAAGCGTTGAAAAAAAAACAGCTGTTTAAACAGCTGTTTGTGACATTTTGTGACAAAAAGTTAGGCATGTTCTCCTTTATTTGACTTAGAGCCAAATATTTTGATATTGACGCAAAGATTTTAAATCTCTATGACTGAAAGACCAAACTCATACCACAGCCTTACCGAAGCCCCCATTCAAAGATTCAAACAATGAAGAAAATAAAATTACAATCAAAGCAAAGTAATACTAAATTTAATCAAAAATCAATCTGCAAAAATTATACTTGATACAATATTATTAGTAACTGGTTTGATTTTTCGATTTATTAGTGTTGACTTCAATTCTTGACCACTTAGATATCTGGTTTTTAATTCTAATTTCACCTTGATTATTTTATTTTACTTAATTTTAACTGAACAGATTATTTTGTTTACTAATTATTATATATCAAACAAATTATTAATTTATATGTTTATTGTTATGGATCAAACAAAAGAAAAGGTTTTTAAATTAATAAATTACAATATTTTACTTATTATTAAATTAACTATTAGTAACTGGCTTAATTTTTGGTTTAAATTTGGCTGATTCAATATCAGGTTTTTGATTCCAATTTCACCTTTATAATTTTATTTTACGTAATTATCAAACAAATTATGTATGCGTATGTTTATTGTTATACGTAGAACAAAATAGATGTTTTTGAATTATTAGAACATTTTACTTAATTGTTACCTTAACTTTGAGTAATTCTCTTGGTTTCTTATTAATAATTATTATTAGTAATAATTAATTTTGCTTAAAATGCAAAATAATTATTTTGCTTTAGCTAACTTTAATTAAAACTATGAGTAATTTTCTTGGTTTCTTATTAATAATTATTATTACTAATAATTAATTTTGCCGAAAATGCAAAATAATTATTCTGTTATAGCTAACTTTAATTAAACAAATTACTTTGTTTATTACTTAAAAATTATACTATTTAATTATCAAATAAACTATCTATGTATGTGTTTATTGTTATGCATGAAACAACACAAAATGTTTTCAAATTAACAAAGCAAAAATTTTACTTAAGTATTACATTAAGCATTAGTAATGGGCTAAATTTCTTGCTTTAATTTGACTTGGCTTCTTAGATATTTGGTTTTTATTTTCAATTTCATCTTAATTACTTTATTTTCTGTTTACACTAGTTAGACACTGAATTTGGGCAATAACATATCAGCCATTTTCTTTCTTTACTATCTTAATAACCTTAATCAGAAATAGATGTATAACAAATCTGATATTTTATTGTCATTTAGGTGCCTGAAAGTAGGGCTTTAAGATTTTTTTCAGACTATTTTAAGATATACTTTAGTTACTTCTTCATTTTGAATATTTCTTGTTGTTCGGTGCCCTATTGATGTTACAAGCTCAACTTGTAAAGTATCACCGTATCCAACAAATTATCTGAGTATCCTGAAAAAATTAGTTTTAATAACGAATTTAATTAGGTTTGCAAAATTCAACACTTGGTTTATTTATTTTGTTAATGGGGCATTATCTTGTTCTATCTCAATCTCAGGTTTATTCCTCACTGACCATATTCGAGCTCAGAAACAGGACGCGAAGTAATTCTCATTTTCATTGTTAACTAATACCGAATTACTACCTGTTTTTACCAAAAAAGCCTGTCAGACGACAGGCTGGGAATTCATACACTCTTTTTTTAGGATCGTAGAAATTTTTCAGCCCCTTTCCCAATACACAGAGTTGTTAGCCCCCCCCCCCCCAAACAAACAGAAAAAGAAAAACAGACTTACTAGATGCTTCAACTGGATCCCTCAGCCACCTGACAAGACATATGTACCCAAGTACATACATAAAATTAAATATAAGTTTAATTTAAAAAATTGTGTTTAAAATTAAATATAAATTCTTCCCACTTTAATAAAAGCTACTGTCTGTATGTATTTTCTTTAAATGTAGAAAATACTCTCTTGCCTTCAGAAAAATACAACAAAACAATAATAATTCACACATATCTCGAGTCTTTTATCAGTTGTCACTGGCAACCCTGTTTAAATAAATAAAACCACTATGAGGTTTCTCTTTTAAGTAGTTACTAAAGAAAAAGCTGAAATCTTTGCAGAGCCTTTTTCAGTTCATTTCTTTCACAGCTTTAGTACCGTTTGATCACGAATTAATTGTGAGTTTCTAGATATAGGTGCCTGAATATCATTTCCCAAATATATTAAGAATAAACAAAGTAAGATAACAGTTCGCTTCATACTAAGGGGACATTGACCCCTAAGGTTTTGTATTCTCCGAGAGAGTATCGAGGTTCCTACATATGAGGCTAAGGTATCTTTAGCTTTGCATTGCATTATGCAAACGTCAGATTAGTTACAGACACTTACTGATTATATAGGTAGACAGAACTTTCATTATTAGTTCAAATATTACTTACTAACGACTACACATACACACTATCTACAAAACTATATAAACAACAGTGTTACAGTTCTGTTTTCTGTTCAAATGTAAATTTGAAGAGAATCTGGACACAAAGTGGTCATTTTCTCATGAAAAATCATTCTCAAGCGAATCCTTTTAAATCGCTGGTTATTTCACGAGGAAGCAAATGGCCCACACACTGTAAAAGACGCTTGAAAAGCGCATGTTTTTGAGTGATAAGTTCTAAGAATCAAACTAATTGTTATATTATTAACTTTATAATAATAAAAAAAAAATATAAATTACTCTTATTTTTATTGAAGGTCTAATCGTTGAAAAAAAAACAGGTGTTTTCTGTTTTTAAAAAAAAAAATAACAGAACAGAAACAGGCCTCCTGTTTTTTCCTTATCTGTTTTGTTTCTTTCAAACCCTGTTTTTTTTTGTTTCTTAAAAAAAACACAAAAAAAAAACAGAACAGTGCTCATTCTTAATCGCAACTGATAAAGCTAAGTGATTCGAAATTTAAATATTCTCGTGCACTTCTTCAGTGATGCCAATTCACGAAGATTTTAAGCGAGACAAAACGCAAGCGAAGGGGGCAAAATTCTTTTCTTTAAATACAAATACAAAAAAAAATATTTTCTGATGAAAATACCCCCCAAAAAAAGGAATTTGAAAGAATCTGGGAAGTGGGACAAAGTTGGAATTTTTTTTATGAAAATCCCAAGAAAGGCATTTTCAATGAAAAAATCCCAGAAAAGGCACTTTTCAAAAAATAGAGAGGAGCAAAACAATCGAGGGGAATACTTCCACCGCCCCAACTGACACCACCGCACTTCTTATTCAAATTTTTCAGAAAATAATTGTTATTGCCCCCCCCCTCTTCAACAAAAAAAAATCCTGCAAATATGCCTGTCCCTCATTTCAAAAAAGAAAAAAAAAGAAAAGAGCACCTATTTTATCAGGGATATCATAAAAAATAAAGCAAATTACGCAATATAATTTATTTATACAAAACCATCCTCTCACAGCCACAAAAACTGTAAAAGTAAATTGAAAGTCACAACACAATAATTTCAGGCGCAAGTAAAAATGCATTCTACTTTACACATGAATAATAAAAGTGCCATAAAGCAATTACACGACAAAACGCAAAATGAATGGCACAGAAGGCACACTTTTTTATCAAGCAAAAACAAAAAAGACAAAGCCAGACTTTTACCATAGCTTTATACTATTGGCCCTTTATTCCAAAACGGTTAAGCAAATTGCACGATAGTTAATAACAAAATTTCTTAAAAAACCTGGTTCTTTGACTTTTTTCTTTAATAATGTTAGACGATGATTTTGACGAAGAAAATATCCCGGAATATAGGTACCATTCGAAATTAGCCATATATTTAGGGGCACTTTCGTCAAAGCGACAATAACTCCCTCCTCCCCTAGGATCTTCCAATGTTTTTGTCCTAGCCTTCATTTCCGCGAATTGACGCCACTGGTAACTTCAATAAATGTTTCAATTTTTTGGCTAAAATCTATAGAATTTTCTAAGTCTTTTTTCATTGAATTCTCAATACCTTTTTTGAATGAAATTTCAAATCTTTTTTTTGTATTGGTTCGTCACTTTTTAAAAGCTTGGCGTGTCATCGAGGAATGAAAAAACAAAACTTTGAAACCAACTAAACAATGTCAAATTCCAAAGCGCTTTCACATCGTTAAAAGAAGTTATGCTAATAAGATGAGCTAGGATATTTGTTGGAAATATGGCTAGCTTAGAAGTGTGTTACTTTAACAAAACTATCAAATTATGTTTTACACTCAAAAGCATAAATACTTATTGTAAAAACAATGTGAATGTATATAGGTCTTATTTGTAATATCATTAAATATGATTAATTTTCCTAAAATAAAATGTTATCTCTTATGTTTTTCAAGTAATAAATATCACAAGTAGGTTAGCCACTTGCCAATTCAGGAAACTTCATTTCTTTAGCAGCTAGTTTAAGATCACATGAATAACATCTATTTAAAGCAAAAATTAGTTGAGAAACATATCTACTAACAACACAACTAAATGCAAACATACTGATTCCTAACGGTCAGCAGAAGAGAAGCAACAGATTTTGAACAATTAGTTAAATGATTCTTTATCAACACAGGTGTTCGAAAATTGTGGAGCATAGTTTTGAGAACTAAAAAACCCTTCACTAAGAGGTCCAGGGCTATTTACATTTAGCATTGTTTTTTGCAGCTCCTTTTTCTTCATCACTTGTGAGAAATTATCGAGTAGTCAAAAGAATTTAGTAGTCAGTCTCACTAACGGATCCAGTTTTATCATTGAGACAGAGCCAACTCAATTATTTTGAAACCCCTTGACTGGTGGTACCATGCAGGCCCACCAACACTACCCTGACCCCCCAATTTTGTCACAAAAAGTTAGGCATGGTCTCCTTTATTTAACTTAGAGCCAAATATTTTGATATTGACGCAAAGATTTTAAATCTCTATGACTGAAAGACCAAACTCATACCACAGCCTTACCAAAGCCCCCATTCAAAGATTCAAACAATGAAGAAAATGAAATTAAAATCAAAGTAAAGTAAAGTAAAACCAAATTTAATCAAAAATCAATCTGCAAAAATTATACTTGATGCAATATTATTAGTAACTGGTTTAATTTTTTGATTTATTAGGGTTGACTTCAATTCTTGACCACTTAAGATATCTGGTTTTTAATTCTAATTTCACCTTGATTATTTTATTTTACTTAATTTTAACTGAACAGATTATTCTGTTTACTATTTTACTATATGTAAAACAAATTATTAATTTAAATAATAGAAATATATATTAATATGTTGTTAATCTATGAAAAAAGGTAATATTCCAAATAAAAAAGTAAAAAGAAGCCACTAATGAGATATACAGAAAGAAAATTCTGAAAACACATAAAAAAGAGGTTAAACAGAGCGAAGCTTTAAACTGCTTTCATGTTTCACTTTCAAAAAATATCCATTAAATCATTTGACATGTAATAAGGTCGATCTTCACTTCCGTCGTCATTTTCGTCATTCGTCGTCAGTCGTAATTCTATATAAAAAAAAATTATTATTAGTATTTTATAAGATTAGATATATAAACTATCCATTCTAATCTTGTTCTAATCTCCATCTCAGGTTTATTCCTCACTGACCATATTCTAGCTCAGAAACAGGACGCGAAATAATTCCTATTTTATTTTTAATTAATACCGAATTAGTACCTGTTTTTACCCAAAAGGCCTGTCAGACGACAGGCTGGGAATTTATACACTCTTTTACTAGGATCGGAGAAAATTTTTCAGCCCCTTTCCCAATACAAATAGTTGATAGCCCCCCCCTCCCCCCAAACCAACAGAAAATGTCAAAACTGAAAGCAAAAATACTACTACTAACAATAACTCACTGCAGCACCAAGCCGCATGAGGCTAACGAAGCTAAACATGCTCCTCCTCTATGCTAATCTATTCAAGGCCTTCCTCTTTACACCCCCCCCCACCCCACCCGCGGAAGACATGCTTTCAGTTCAGCCCTAGACGGTTGGCCGAAAAGAACTATCTTCTGCAACTTGTCATCCTTTATTCACAGAACGTGCCCTAGCTATCTCAACTTTTTTCTCATTATAGCCCTAGAAAGCGGAATTGAACCATACTTTTCGTAGAGCAAAACTAGGAGCATTCGTATGAACTAAAATATATTTGCAATATTTTAAGACTAAATAGAAGTTGATAAAAAAAGATTCTACATTCTCTCTACAATCCCCCATGCTATATTTCATTTGCTTGTTTTATACTCAAAATACCCGCAATTCCTGAATTGCAGCCCCTATTGCATAAAATATAATTGAAACTTCAATAAGAGAACTCTGGGATAATAAAACTTTAATGAGAGATTTCAAATACGATTATCGAGAAAATGAACAAGGCGATCCTTATAATTTGTAATTTGACTAACACAGCGCATTGTAATTAAAACTAACTATTAAAAAAACTGTAAGAAAATGTATTAGTTATAAAATGGAAATTCCTAAGAGATAAAAAATTTAAACGAAAATTCCGAACTTGTTTCTCCTAAGAATATAAACGGCGATTCTTAACAAAAAAAATACGGCAGGACATCCAATAGATTGAAGATCAAGGACGGCGCAAGTACTCTAGCTCTACTAACACACAGAGATTATCAGTTTCGTAGGTGAACCGGGACTAAAAAATACAAAGCAAGGAAAACGTAAGCAATCAGGGACATTTGCAATTTCATACCTTGAAGAAGAAAAGAAGGTTGTACATGCCTGCGAAAAGCCAACGGCATGATAAAAAAACCATTTGGAAGGTAAAATGGTATTAGCTTATAAAAATTATAAAAAAAAAAAAAAAAAAAAAAAAAATGCGACACACACCGTGCCACACCAATCAATTCCGACGGACACAATTGGAGTGTATTCAATAGCAGAGGATTCAACGTTTTCTCCTATTTTTATTCTTATCCAACTTAAAATTAAAATCCAGTTGTCACCGAATTTTGAGTACCGATATAAATCTAATGCCTCAATTAACTACTACCAAAGTTTGGTTGTTTCCTTGGGACATTTGAGTAGCTAAATTTATAGATTAAAATCGATACGTTAAGGTAGAGCATTTAGTAAGGCATGTTACCCAAAGTCTTCTTAAGCTGACAACCATAAGTTAGAACGGATGAAGGAGCCAACCTCACATCTCCCTCTCTGTGTATCTAGTCCTCAGAGGAGGGCAACCTTATAGGTGATAAAATAACTCCTTGTGGGCAAGATCTTTCTAGTTCACATATTACATTATTATCGTAGAAAACAACACGATTCAATAAATAACTATGAATTAATTTCAAGATGCCATTTGGACAAACTTTATCATAAAGTTATTTAGTTATACCCGGATGCCAAGCATTGTCGAAAGGCCTTTTCATGTCAAAAAATAAAACTAAAGTAAACAAATTTCGCTTCTTATTATTTTCAACTAAAGTTACTATATTATCAATGGCATCTACTTTGGTTTAACCATTTCAAAAACCAAATTACAGAGAAGAAATCCACTCACACTCGAGACTCACATTATTCAATTTATAATAATGCGTTCAAAAATTTTACCTAAGCTAGACAATAGTGTAATAGGGCGATAAGACTTCAGGCTAACATCATTTTTATTTTCTTTCTTAAGGTAAGGTAAAGGTAAAGAATCCGGCATTGGACTTTAGAGTCCCTATTGGCGGTGCTTATCTCCGTTTATTGGCCCAAGAGGTGAAATGGGGGGACTCGTTACCTTCTACGGATTTCTCCAGGTACCCATTTAGAGCTGGGTTGACTCTGACTGAGCTTACAAAGTCACGCCACTGACCCCTGTCCCAAACCAAGTAGTTGAATACACTAGGATTCGAACCCTCGCCTTAATGACAATATATTAGCTACTTTCCATGCTTTTGGGAAATAAGACAATTTATTTAAATATGCATTAATTATATTTAAAAAGGTGAAAGAAAATATGTTAGAATTTTTTCAAATTACCAAGTTTAAAACAATATCAGGCCAAGGTGCTTTCATTGTTTTCATGGATTTGATCGCATCTTTTAATTCATCTACATTAATCTGGTCTACACCTACAATTCCTTCACTTAATATGTTTGCAACATCATTTATCAACAATCCTGTATACAAGGATTAATTCTGCTAGTTCAACTAGCAAATCACTAAACCACAAAGTGAAAGAGGCCAACAGTTATGCACGCTCTTTCTCTATCCCAATCTATTCAAAGCTCCTCTTTGTAACCACTCATTTTCTCCGTAACTTCCAATTTCCCTCAAAGCTTCCCGTGCGACATCCTATCACCCAATTCGGGGCCAAACTGTTCTTCGTTTAGCCCTAGATGGTTGGCCAACAAGGAAGGTCTTTCGCAATCTGTCATCCTTCATCCGTAGAATGTGTCCCAACCGATTCAACCTTTCTTTCATTATAGTCCATGAAAGCGGGATTGGACAGCATTTGTCGCACAGTTTATTGCTTGAGATGCGGTCAGTGATTCAGGTAACTAAAACAATATGTTTTAAAACGTACGGCAATTTCTCTGGAAAACATATAGCAAACTCTCCTTCGTTTTTTGGAGCGCCGTCTAGGCTTAGAAGGTTGGCTAAAAAGGACAATCTTCGGCAATCTATCATCCTTCATTCACAGAACGTAAATTAGCCCCCTCAACATTTCTGTCATTATAGCCTTAGAAAGAGGGATTGAACTACACTTTTCGTACAGCCCACTGTTTGAAATACGTTCAGTCAGCCGAGTTCCCGAAACAATTCATAGGGAATTTATCTGGAAAACATAAAGCAAATTTTCATTTGTTTTTTGGATCGCAGATACTTCAGAACATTATTTAACCACTGCCATCACTGTAACTTCCTTTATTTCTAATTTTGTTTTGCTCATTTATGTTCCTTACCATCTTTAAACATCTTGCTTACTTTTAACATCTTCACCACTCCCATCATCTTTACTAACAATGCTACCAAGATACTTTTAAGACCCCACTGGCTATACATGACGTATGAAACCAAAAGAGGAAAGGAAATAATGAAAAATAAAAAAATAGATGAGAAAACGAGGATTTTGTCAGCCAGTGGACAAATATGAATACGAAAAACAAGCAAATATTTTGACAAGGATCTCCACCAAGTCGTCTTAAGTGCTAAAAAAAAAAAAAAAAAAAAAAAAAAAATTCCGAAGTGAATCTAAAAAGAGCAAAATAGACACTAAAAAAAAAAAAAAAAAAAAAAAAAAAAAAAAAAACAGCCGGTAATAAATGAAAGAAAAACCACCAGTTGGATTGAAGAAGTATCCGTTGCCTGGCAATAGACTTCACAATTCTGCAACTTCGGTATTCATTAGGTAGGGTAACAGGTTGTCTTAAATTAGACTCGGCGAAAATATTGATCGAGTGTTTTGAAATGAAGTTGTTATAAATTGGGCAGAAGGAAATATCTCCGATGTCTATATTTAGACATCGGAGATGTCTTAGACATAATTTTTTTTTTTAAACTTAAAGCAGATAGAGTATCCTATCAAGATGATGGTATCCAGAGGGGGGGGGCATAGGAAGTTATTATATTTAAGTGATAGTACCTTGATTTTTTTTTACTGAAAGCAGGGATGGCAAAAAGTTATTTTCTTAAATTAAAGTGGAGACAGTATTCTATCAAACATAGAAATGTCTATCAAACATAGACATTACAATTCCAATTCACACCTTCATAATTCACAATTCACCAATTCACAATTCCAATTCACACCTTTGGCAGGGGTACTTTGTCGCTCGTGAAGTGAATCATAAAACTATTGGGTAGATGGCTGTTTTTACTCGCGATACTTAGAGGTATGATTGTAATATTTGTAAGGGAATGTGTATTTACAGGTTAAAAAATCATCCATTTCATTTTCTGAAAAGGGCCACTTCTGGAGGGTAAAATTATTAAAATTGTCTCTTTTTTGCACGTGAATTAGTTAACGAAGAGATGTGGGTCAATAAAATTTTTCACCGCTGCTGTCGATGTCTATCAAACATAGTAAAATGTAATACCACACATGAATTATGTTTTTGAATTAGCTGAACCATGCATGATCTTACTTTTTTAGGGGGAAGGAGGCCCCCCTTTTTGTTGAAACATAAAACGAAGCTAATTATATAAAAATATGGATAAACAGTATGGAAATCGTGAGACTAGGAGGGGGGCTCCCCCCTTCCCTCGGGTACGTGCGAGAGATGTATTATGTCCTACGTTCGACCCTGGTTGCTTTTGAAGCGTGAAAAAACCTTGGGCATCTTCCTCTCAATTGCGCCTACAAGGAGGGGTGGATATAGGAACACGTGCCCCCCTAGAAGGCCTAATCTGCACTGATTATAGTGTTGGAGGGGCGAAAAAACCGACAAGGAGCCTAGTTTTTATTGATTACCCCCACACTAATTTGACATCCGTCCCTGCCTAGAAGCTTTAATCATGTGACTCCTATGGAAGGACGCAATTTTGTGTTGCTTCACCGAGCTAGCATAATTCCTCCAGTTCACCGGAGAAGGTCGCTTTTAAAAGAGGGTTTGAGTTCTAGTATGAATAAATTGATTGATTGATTGATTGTAAGCTTCGACATAGGTTAAATATGTTAAAAGACATTGGTCGACACCGGTTGTCGACATTTCTTTTCAAGTATTTTTTTTCAAAATTCTATCAAACATAGAAATGAAAAAATATAGCAAAATAGACACTTAATAAAAAAAAAAAACAGTCGGTAATAAATGAAAGAAAAACCACCAGTTGGATTGAAGAAGTATCCGTTGCCTGGCAATACACTTCACAATTCTGCAACTTCGGTATTCATTAGGTAGGGTAACAGGTTGTCTTAAATTAGACTCGGCGAAAATATTGATCGAGTGTTTTGAAATGAAGTTGTTATAAATTGGGCAGAAGGAAATATCTCCGATGTCTATATTTAGACATCGGAGATGTCTTAGACATAATTTTTTTTTTTTTAACTTAAAGCAGATAGAGTATCCTATCAAGATGATGGTATCCAGACGGGGGGGGGGGGGGGGTTATTGGTAGTTATTATATTTAAGTGATAGTACCTTGATTTTTTTTTTTACTGAAAGCAGGGATGGCAAAAAGTTATTTTCTCAAATTAAAGTGGAGACAGTATTCTATCAAGGTGGTATCCAGAAGGGGGGGGGGGGGCGGTGGGCAAATATTATATTTAAATGATAATATGTCAAATTTTTTTATTTTTTGAAGCAGGGATGCCAAAAAATTAATTATTTTTTTTAATTTAAAGCAGAGGATGTACCCTATCAAGGTGCATGGTATCCAGGGGGGGGGGGCTAGGGAAGTATTATATTTAAATGATATAATCTTGAATTTTCTTTATTGAAAGCAGGGATGCCAAAATATTATATTTTTTTTAATGTAAAGCAGAGACAGTATCCTATCAAGATGGTATCTAGAGGTAGGGAGTTATTATATTTAAGTGATAGTAACTTGATTTTTTTTTATTGAAAGCAGGGATGCCAAAAAGCTATTTTTTAATTTAAAGTAGAGACGGTATCCTATCAAGACGGTATCCAGAGGTGGGGGGCATAGGGAATTATTATATTTAAGAGATAGTACTTTGATTCATTTATTTATTTATTTTTTTTATTGAAAGCAGGGATGCCAAAAAGTTATTTCTTTTAATTTAAAGCAGACGGTATCCTATCAAGGTGGTGTCCAGAGGGGGTGGGGTAGGGAATTATTATATTCAAATAATAATATCTTGAATTTTCTTATTGAAAGCAACCCAAGTCCACACAAAGTGAATAAATTGATTTTTATTCGTGACAATTATAGCCAGATACCACAGTTAGAATAGACTTCCAAGTTTGACTGAAGGATTTTTTTTTCGACCAGTTGACCCCTAAATTTTTTGTCCCACTTCACTATTTTGAAAAATACCTTTTTTTACATATACTAATATTTGGACTTTCATTAGTATACCAGCTTACCCGTCACGCGTTGCCACGATCTTAAAAGAAAGGAAATTCAATGAGAATACCCATAAGGAAATGTTTTCATTTTAGTTTAATTATAATTGAGAAACATATTCGAATCATACAAGATTACGTTGAACTGCTATGCATGCTCTTCGAAAAGCTGTTCAATTTTCTTATATCGTCCATTATATAAATTCATTTAAGTTCGACCAAGCTAATTGGTTGAGACTGACACATTGATTGGAAATTAACTTCCATTTTCCTCAGGGACGTTATTTGGGAGGGGCATTTTCCCCTCCAATAATGTGGAGAAAAATCTATTAATATAGACCATGCTACTTGAATATCCGGTTCTTGACCCCTCTTACCCCCCCCCCCCCCAACGAAAATGCTGTAGATTCGCTCCTGATTTTCCTTCCAGTACTGAGGTGGGTCATCCACATTTCGTCATTGGGAACTGATGCTTGATTATTTTTTAAGGTGAAATTTTAAGTTATCCTATTCAAAATGATTATAAATCATTGTGGAAAAAATTGGCAGGACAGGTTGATGTGCTTACATATATTTCTGCTTGCAATTGTATGTTCTTTTGTGTATTGTAACTATTGTTTTATGTTTTATGTATAGTATATTTCGACAGTTGGATAATGCTTTGAAACATGAATCAACACATGTAAATTAAAGGATGAAGAATTCAAGCAAAAATACTCCGTACAACATCTTTGTCCAACCCATATGATAATTTAAAAGTTAACAAAATTTTCGTGACTTATGCTTGATGTATTTTTTTAATTGTTATTAAAACCCTTTTTAATACAAGGAAGGCTTTTTAGGAATCTAAAAGAGCGAAAAAAAAACGATCAATATCAAAGTCACCCATTTCAACTGTTTTAAAGGTGACAAAGCAGATATTGGCAAAGGGCATTATGAAAAAATTCAGCTTCTAAGTTAAAACTTATATTCAAAGTTTTTACCCAGATAACTGACGAATTTTGTGATACGGTATTTGAAGTTTTGTATGCAGCATTGCTCGATGAAAAAAAACTACTAATTTTGATAATTATTTATGTTAAGAATACATAGCTAAAAGATACTTCAACTATTAAACAAGGGTTCTGAAACGCCACAGCCATTTCGTTTCTACCAGATTTATACTTCTCTTGATGAATAACGAAGAAGAACAGTTTCCAGCCAGCGACTTGTGAAGTTTTGAACTCATGAATAGGCTCGAATCTGTTGCAAATTTAAGCTGTGATTTGAGAAAGACTGATGAAGTTTAATATTTGCGGACAACATTGATCGCACCGGCGGCGCACCGCCGACATCCTACCAGCGGCGCGGCGCACTGTTTTTGGCGCCGCCGCGCTTCCCTCATCGGGGCGGCGCCGGGGTCTATCTATATTTATAGCCAAATTTCTGTTTATATATTTTTTGATCTTAATTACCTCTGTAAAAGATTGCGGTAGGTTATTTACGGTAGATATTAAAGTAAGAACCAAATGTGTAGGATTTTCAAAGATATGCAGGACCTTGGCTCGAAAGAAACAAGAAGACAGGAAGAAACACGACAAAAAGAAATAAGAGAAAAAGATAGCAACCAATTAAACACGGAAATATCCAAACTTGGTCGATGCTGGGCAACAGCCATTAGAGGAAGAAAAACAGCTAAAAGCATAGCATTGTAAGTTTCGAATCTAGCCGAGCTTGGCAAAACCATCTGTTTTGGTGTGAAGTAAATGTTGGCAGCACCAATCTTTCTAGCCATAGATATGGCGTATTTTGCCATTTCAAGCTTGACCTAGAACACAATAGAGAAAATACAATGTCAATAATGATATAATACTACATAACAAAATACATACTCCCACGGCTCCGTAGTCTGGAACGTAGAAAGAAATTCATGGTTTTTGTTTTAAAAGGAACATCATGATGCTGGACTACAACCTCCTAAGCTAAAAATTCACATCTTTTAATTTGGAATGAAATCTGAGGGTATTCTTATTTAATATTATAATATGGCGGTCATCAAGCTGAAGTAGATTAGAAGAGGCGGTTAGAAGATGTAAAACAGCCAGTCTCAAAAATGAAAATAAAGAGCAAAGAAAAGGGCGGTTAGCAGATATGCAAAAACGAGAATTCGTTTTTGAGAATTCGTAAGCGCAAAGACAAGGGCAGCTAGAAGATGTGCGAAAACGAGAATTTGAGCGATTCAAAAATAAAAATAAAGAGCAAAGACACATATCACTAGAAGACAAGCGACGCCGAGAATCTTAGCAAGTCAAAAAAGAAAATGAAGAGCAAAGACACGTGGAAAGATATAATATATATATATATATTTACGGGCCCCGACACTGGGCACGCAGCAGGCTTCTATATATCGATTCTCACTGTCACTTGTCTTCTAAACACAGACAATTTGAGCCTTTTCTTGATGTCATGACGTCCAAATAAACCTTAGATTAGAAGTGGTGTCTTTGTGAAATTACATTTTTTTTTGTGGAACTTCTAACTTTTTCCTCTGCTTGTCTTTTGTCATTGTGACAGACATATCGTCGAACCTTTGTTTCTTTCAATTATTCAGGTGATGGGACCAAAACTTATTTTTCTTCCAGCGATTTACTCAGTCCATATATTTGATTTTCAAAAAAAAAGGCAGGTATTGATGACCTTATCCATGTTAAATTCCAAAACCCAATCATCATCGTTATCATTTTCCATTTGTTTGGTTACGCCTCGGCTTATCTTTCGTCATTATGAAATACATATCGCCAAACCTTTGTTTATTTAACAAAGTTTTGGGGCAAGCGCCAGGCTTCTATAAATAGATTTTCATTGTCGCTTTTCTTCTAAACACAGACAATTTGAGTCTTTCCTTGATGTCAAGACGTCCAAATGGACCTCGGCTAACCTTTTGTCATTATTAAATACATATCACCGAACCTTTGTTTTTTTTTAACAAAGGTATGGTAGGCATTGACGACCCTATCCATGTCCCCAAATCCAATCATCATCGCTATCATTTTCAATTTTGACCCGTTTCGATTGTCACTGTCGGGGTTAACTTTCATTAAGTCCTTGCTCTTTATTTTGATTTTTGACTCCCTCACTTGTTTGGCGTTGTGTCTTCTAACCGCGTGTCTTTGCTCTTCGTTGTCATTTTTAATACGTTTTTGGATTTTGATTACTTCAGACAATTTAGCAATGGCCTTTGCTTTAGCTGTCCGTCTTGGTGTTGTCGCAATTGATAGTCCAGGCTGTCGAATTTCACATCTTATCAAGTTTGATAGTTCAGGTGTTGGTTCCAAAGAATCATAATTTATAGTAACTTCAACTGCAAATTTTCGTTTTTTTGGGTCGTCCAACAGACATTATATTATATAATGTTGCGACGTTGTTGTGCTATTTCTTATATGATGCCATATATGATGTCATCAGAAATGCTTGTATGATGTACTAACATAGTACCTGACGTCATTTGCAAAAACAAAAATTAAGGCTCTTAACAATTCTACTTAGACTTCTGACCTATCTAGATTGTTTTTTTTTTATGCGAGGATATCCAAAGATACCAATTTTCCTGAAAAAAAATGGAGCAATTTTCGAGAACATAAATACAAACATACATAAATAAATACAAAATTATTGCTCATATATATACACATATTATATATATATATATATATATATATATATATATATATATATATATATATATATAGGCGATTAAATGTGCTTGGACTCACAGGCAAACAAGTAATCTAAGCCTATTAGTAGCCTAATAGGCTTGGCCGCTTGTATACATACATGACATACATAAATAAATACAAAATTATTGCTCATATACATAAATTATATATATATATATATATATATATATATATATATATATATATATATATATATATATATATATATATATATATAGGCGATTAAATTTGCTTGGACTCACAGGCAAACAAGTAATCTAAGCCTATTAGTAGCCTAATAGGCTTGGCCGCTTGTAGTCTCAGGAAGAATACCATGTTATAGGATTGAAACATGACTGATAAGTCCCCTAGACTCGCTGGCGAAAGGAGAGACGTATAGTTTTCCATGTGTTTGGTTAAACGGCGAGAAATTCGGTGGGCATTTTTGGGCCAAAAAACATCTTTTTAAAGGTACGTTACGTTTCATAGACTGCCTCCCAAAAGTCATATAATATTTGTAGGCATGAATATATTATGAGTTGTAGACAATAGCCTTGTGATTACTTGTGCATTATTTGATTTTTCTGTACAAGACCATCACCAAATGTGGAAAACCATGTTCTGACTAAGATGGGCCAATGATTGCAAAAAGCGTGCGTTCAAATTGGATGTTCCCTGGACTTCTCTTTTTAGGGAAGAATGTTAGAAACTCAGCTAGGAATATTAGTGAACCTGCTTCATTTTCAGTAGAACCGAGGGGCTTGTACAAGAATTGAGAGATAAATCATAAGAAAATATAAGAAATTTAAGGGAGGTGGAGAAAGCATTAAAATATGAATTAAAAAATTTTGAGGTAGAGGCCCTGAATAAATTGCTGCTAATCTTAAATACAGCCAGATGGAATAACAGTAAAATATTTTTTAGGCATGTTAAAAAATTGAGAGAGAACAGTCCATCTGTATTTGTCCATATGTCCCAGGGAAGATACGAACAGGACCATATTTTTGATGAAGAAACAAGTAAAGCAAGATTGTCAGAATATTTTGAGCATGGGGCAGACAGTCTTAAAGTTACAGAAAAATATATAGAAAAGAACAAAAAAAAAAAAAAAATGTGTGGCGCTTTGGAAGTGAAGCAAGTATCAGTTTGAGAGAACGAATTAGCGAGACTAAGGAGAAAGTTAAAGAGATTTGGAAGTTCTTGGGAGTGTGTGATGAGGGAGGTTTTGAATATCTCAGAAATTATTAAAGTGGTCTCAGAAATTATTTAGGGTTTGAATATATTGGGATGGAGGACGGCGTATGTAGTTAGGTTGATGTCTGTTGGTTTGGTGCTGAGAAAGTTTAAACATATTTTTTTTTTTTTAGCAAAATCTTAAATGATACAAGTCAAAGACAAAAACAGACAACACCACCAAGCCTGACAATTCTGAGCCAAAGATCACAGTTTATTGAGGGATGATTGTATAACTCTTGCCTCACCTTCAAGAGAACGACCGATGGTGACTTGTTGTCTCCCACCCTTACAGAGGTCCGGCGGAAGCTAGCCCCAAACGATTTTGGGGAGTTGTCCTTGCTTCATTCGTGTAATGTGACCTTAGTATCGCCCACCTAAAAAGTTGGACTTGAAAGATTATTTGAGGTTTTTTGTGATCCCACCTTGATATTGGGTACTTTATCTGCCTAAGAAGTTCGAAGCAAGTGCATCACAGGCAATAATTTTCAAGTCCAAGGCTCTAAATTCACACGCATATGTTAAAATGGTTATTAGATATTTCTAGAGAATTTGGCTCCTGCATATGTCATACAAAGGATGTTCTCTCTATAACTCCATCCGTTTTGACTTAATGTACTACTTAGGCAGTATACTTAAATTTGTTTAGGCACTTCTTCAATTTCTATTTCCCCCAGGTAAAAGACCTGCGGCTAGCGTGGTGATAACATCGTTTTGGACTGCATTGGTTTATTCAAATTACTCTTCAATCCCGTTTGGGATGCTTTTGAAGCTAGATCTTCATTGTTCCTCTGAAAATCTTCTGCGAAATGAATAACAAGAGCTATGTAATCAGAGAAGGCAGTCATAAAGTTGTTTCTGAGGGTCCAACTAAACCTTACCATAGAATTGGCAAGATCTCAAAACAAAGTCAATTATTATGACAAATAAGGTTAGAAATGGAGGACATTCTTGCCT
>NC_142795.1:61095892-61112063 GCF_049724085.1 Artemia sp. Qi Xiang Cuo | reverse complement strand
GGCAACCCTGGTTATATAAATAAAACCACTATGAGGTTGCTCTTTTAAGTAGTTACTAAAGAAAAAGCTGAAATCTTTGCAGAGCCTTTTTCAGTTCATTTCTTTCACAGCTTTAGTACCGTTTGATCACGAATTAATTGTGAGTTTCTAGATATAGGTGCCTGAATATCATTTCCCAAATATATTAAGAATAAACAAAACAAGATAACAGTTCGCTTCATACTAAGGGGACATTGACCCCTAAGGTTTTGTATTCTCCGAGAGAGTATCGAGGTTCCTACATATGAGGCTAAGGTATCTTTAGCTTTGCATTGCATTATGCAAACGTCAGATTAGTTACAGACACTTACTGATTATATAGGTAGACAGAACTTTCATTATTAGTTCAAATATTACTTACTAACGACTACACATACACACTATCTACAAAACTATATAAACAACAGTGTTACAGTTCTGTTTTCTGTTCAAATGTAAATTTGAAGAGAATCTGGACACAAAGTGGTCATTTTCTCATGAAAAATCATTCTCAAGCGAATCCTTTTAAATCGCTGGTTATTTCACGAGGAAGCAAATGGCCCACACAATGTCAAAGACGCTTGAAAAGCGCATGTTTTTGAGTGATAAGTTCTAAGAATCAAACGAATGTTTATATTATTAACTTTATCATAATAAAAAAAAAATATACATTACTATTATTTTTATTTAAGTCCTACTCTTTGAAAAAAAACGGCTGTTTTCTGTTTTTACCAAAAAAACAGAACAGAAACAGGCCTCCTGTTTTTTCCTTATCTGTTCTGTTTCTTAAAAACCCTGTTTTTTTTTGTTTCTTAAAAAAAAAAAAAAAAAAAAACAGAACAGAACAGTGCTCATTCTTAATCGCAACTGATAAATCTACTTTTTTCGAAATTTAAATATTATCGTGCACTTCTTCAGTGATGCCAATTCACGAAGATTTTAGGCGAGACAAAACGCAAGCGAAGGGGGCAAAATTCATTTCTTTAAATACAAATACAAAAAAAAACATTTTCTGATGAAAATACCCCCCCAAAAAAGGAATTTGAAAGAATCTGGGAAAAGGGGCAAATTTGGAATTTTTTTATGAAAATCCCAAGAAAGGCATTTTCAATGAAAAAATCCCAGAAAAGGCACTTTTCAAAAAATAGAGAGGAGCAAAACAATCGAGGGAAATACTTCCACCGCCCCATCTGACACCCTCGCCCTTCTTCATCAAATTTTTAAGAAAATCCTTGTTATTGACCCCCCCTCTTCAACAAAAAAAAATCCTGCAAATATGCCTGTCCCACATTTCAAAAAAGAAAAAAAAAGAAAAGAGCACTTATTTTATCAGGGATATCATAAAAAATAAAGCAAATTACGTAATATAATTTATTTATACAAAACCATCCTCTCACAGCCACAAAAACTGTAAAAGTAAATTGAAAGTCACAACAAAATAATTTCAGGCGCAAGTAAAAATGCATTCTACTTTACACATGAATAATAAAAGTGCCATAAAGCAATTACACGACAAAACGCAAAATGAATGGCACAGAAGGCACACTTTTTTATCAAGCAAAAACAAAATAAGACAAAGCCAGACTTTTACCATAGCTTTATACTATCGGCTCTTTATTCCAAAACGGTTAAGCAAATTGAGCGATAGTTAATAACAAAATTTCTTAAAAAACCTGGTTCTTTGACTTTTTTCTTTAATAATGTTAGACGATGATTTTGACGAAGAAAATATCCCGGAATATAGGTACCATTCGAAATTAGCCATATATTTAGGGGCACTTTCGTCAAAGCGACAATAACTCCCTCCTCCCCTAGGATCTTCAAATGTTTTTGTCCTAGCCTTCATTTCCGCGAATTGACGCCACTGGTAACTTCAATAAATGTTTCAATTTTCTGGCTAAAATCTATAGAATTTTCTAAATCTTTTTTCATTGAATTCTCAATACCTTTTTTGAAAGAAATTTCAAATCTTTTTTTTGTATTGGTTCGTCACTTTTTAAAAGCTTGGCGTGTCATCGAGGAATGAAAAAACAAAACTTTGAAACCAACTAAACAATGTCAAATTCCAAAGCGCTTTCACATCGTTAAAAGAAGTTATGCTAATAAGATGAGCTAGGATATTTGTTGGAAATATGGCTAGCTTAGAAGTGTGTTACTTTAACAAAACTATCAAATTATGTTTTACACTCAAAAGCATAAATACTTATTGTAAAAACAATGTGAATGTATATAGGTCTTATTTGTAATATCATTAAATATGATTAATTTTCCTAAAATAAAATGTTATCTCTTATGTTTTTCAAGTAATAAATATCAGAAGTAGGTTAGCCACTTGCCAATTCAGGAAACTTCATTTCTTTAGCTGCTAGTTTAAGATCACATGAATAACATCTACTTAAAGCCAAAATTAGTTGAGAAACATATGTACTAACAACACAACTAAATGCAAACATACTGATTCCTAACGGTCAGCAGAAGAGAAGCAACAGATTTTGAACAATTAGTTAAATGATTCTTTATCAACACAGGTGTTCGAAAATTGTGGAGCATAGTTTTGAGAACTAAAAAACCCTTCACTAAGAGGTCCAGGGCTATTTACATTTAGCATTGTTTTTTGCAGCTCCTTTTTCTTCATCACTTGTGAGAAATTATCGAGTAGTCAAAAGAATTTAGTAGTCAGTCTCACTAACGGATCCAGTTTTATCATTGAGACGGAGCCAACTCAATTATTTTGAAACCCCTTGACTGGTGGTACCATGCAGGCCCACCAACACTACCCTGACCCCCCAATTTTGTCACAAAAAGTTAGGCATGTTCTCCTTTATTTAACTTAGAGCCAAATATTTTGATAATGACGCAAAGATTTTAAATCTCTATGACTGAAAGACCAAACTCATACCACAGCCTTACCGAAGCCCCCATTCAAAGATTCAAACAATGAAGAAAATTAAATTAAAATCAAAGTAAAGTAAAGTAATACCAAATTTAATCAAAAATCAATCTGCAAAAATTATACTTGATACAATATTATTAGTAACTGGTTTAATTTTTCGATTTATTAGGGTTGACTTCAATTCTTGACCACTTAAGATATCTGGTTTTTAATTCTAATTTCACCTTGATTATTTTATTTTACTTAATTTTAACTAAACAGATTATTCTGTTTACTATTTTACTATATGTAAAACCAATTATTAATTTAAATGTTAGAAATATATATTAATATGTTGTTAATCTATGAAAAAAGGTAATATTCCAAATAAAAAAGTAAAAAGAAGCCACTAATGAGATATATAGAAAGAAAATTCTGAAAACACATAAAAAAGAGGTTAAACAGAGCGAAGCTTTAAACTGCTTTCATGTTTCGCTTTCCAAAAATATCCATTAAATCATTTGACATGTAATAAGGTCGATCTTCACTTCCGTCGTCATTTTCGTCATTCGTCGTCAGTCGTCATTCTATATATATAAAAAAATAAAATATTATTAGTATTTTATAAGATTAGATATATAAACTATCCATTCTAATCTTGTTCTAATCTCAATCTCGGGTTTATTCCTCACTGACCATATTCGAGCTCAGAAACAGGACGCGAAGTAATTTCTATTTTATTGTTAACTAATACCGAATTACTACCTGTTTTTACCAAAAAAGCCTGTCAGACGACAGGCTGGTACTTCATACACTCTTTTACTAGGATCGTAGAAAATTTTTCAGCCCCTTTCCCAATACAAATAGTTGATAGCCCCCCCCCCACCCCCTCCCCCCAAACCAACCGAAAATGTCAAAACTGAAAGCAAAAATACTACTACTAACAATAACTCACTGCAGCACCAAGCCGCATGAGGCTAACGAAGCTAAACATGCTCCTCCTCTATGCTAATCTATTCAAGGCCTTCCTCTTTACACCCCCCCACCCCACCCACGGAAGACATGCTTTCCGTTCAGCCCTAGACGGTTGGCCGAAAAGAACTATCTTCTGCAATTTGTCATCCTTTATTCACAGAACGTGCCCTAGCCATCTCAACTTTTTTCTCATTATAGCCCTAGAAAGCGGAATTGAACCATACTTTTCGTAGAGCAAAACTAGGAGCATTCGTATGAACTAAAATATATTTGCAATATTTTAAGACTATATAGAAGTTGATAAAAAAAGATTCTACATTCTCTCTACAATCCCCCATGCTATATTTCATTTGCTTGTTTTATACTCAAAATACCCCCAATTCCTGAATTGCAGCCCCTATTGCATAAAATATAATTGAAACTTCAATAAGAGAACTCTGGGATAATAAAACTTTAATGAGAGATTTCAAATACGATTATCGAGAAAATGAACAAGGCGATCCTTATAATTTGTAATTTGACTAACACAGCGCATTGTAATTAAAACTAAATATTAAAAAAACTGGAATAAAAAGGATTAGGTATCAATTGGACATTCCTAAGAGATAACAAATTTAAACGAAAATTCCTAACTTGTTTCTTCTAAAAATATAAACGGCGATTCTTAACAAAAAAAATACGGCAGGACATCCAATAGATTGAAGATCAAGGAAGGCGCAAGTACTCTAGCTCTACTAACACACAGAGATTATCAGTTTCCTAGGTGAACCGGGACTAAAAAATACAAAGCAAGGAAAACTTAAGCAATCAGGGACATTTGCAATTTAATACCTTGAAGAAGAAAAGAAGGTTGTACATGGCTGCGAAAAGCCAACGGCATAATAAAAAAAACATTTGGAAGGTAAAATGGTATTTGCTTATAAAAATTATACAACGAAAAAAAAAAAATGCGGCACACACCGTGCCACCGACGGACACAATTGGAGGGTCTATTCAATAGCAGAGGATTCAACGTTTTCTCCTATTTTTATTCTTATCAAACTTAACATTAAAATCCAGTTGTCACCGAATTTTGAGTACCGATATAAATCTAATGCCTCAATTAACTACTACCAAGGTTTGGTTGTTTCCTTGGAACATTTGAGTAGCTAAATTTATAGATTAAGATCGATACGTCCAGGTAGAGCATTTAGTAAGGCATGTTACCCAAAGTCTTCTTAAGCTGACAACCATAAGTTAGAACGGATGAAGGAGCAAACCTCACATCTCCCTCTCTGTGTATCTAGTCCTCAGAGGAGGGCAACCTTATAGGTGATAAAATAACTCCTTGTGGGCAAGATCTTTCTAGTTCACATATTACATTATTATCGTAGAAAACAACACGATTCAATAAATAACTATGAATTAATTTCAAGATGCCATTTGGACAAACTTTATCATAAAGTTAATTAGTTATACCCGGATGCCAAGCATTGTCGAAAGGCCTTTTCATGTCAAAAAATAAAACTAAAGTAAACAAATTTCGCTTCTTATTATTTTCAACTAAAGTTACTATATTATCAATGGCATCTACTTTGGTTTAACCATTTCAAAAACCAAATTACAGAGAAGAAATCCACTCACACTCAAGACTCACATTATTCAATTTATAAATAATAATGCGTTCAAAAATTTTACCTAAGCTAGACAATAGTGTAATAGGGCGATAAGACTTCAGGCTAACATCATTTTTATTTTCTTTCTTAAGGTAAGGTAAAGAATACGGCATTGGACTTTAGAGTCCCTATTGGCGGTGCTTATCTCCGTTTATTGGCCCATCAACCAAGAGGCGCAATGGGGGGCCTCGTTACCTTCCACAGGTTTCTCCAGGTACCCATTTAGAGCTGGGTTGACTCTGACTGAGCTTACAAAGTCACGCCACTGACCCCTGTCCCAAACCAAGTAGTTGAATACACTAGGATTCGAACCCTCGCCTTAATGACAATATATTAGCTACTTTCCATGCTTTTGGGAAATAAGACAATTTATTTAAATATGCATTAATTATATTTAAAAAGGTGAAAGAAAATATGTTAGAATTTTTTCAAATTACCAAGTTTAAAACAATATCAGGCCAAGGTGCTTTCATTGTTTTCATGGATTTGATCGCATCTTTTAATTCATCTACATTAATCTGGTCTAAACCTACAATTCCTTCACTTAATATATTTGCAACATCATTTCTCACTTTAATATAAACACGATTATCATGCAATAGAATATCTTTCCAGAATAATTTATTAAATAGTCCATTATCAAACTCTCCATGAAAAACAAAAAAAAAGTAACATATAAAACAGAAGAAAAAAGACATTAAACATGATACAACAATCAAAAAGGCCGCAAGACACCATGGTAAGGATCAGAATCCTAGACATTAGATCAGGGTCTTAAATAGGATAGTATTAACTTATAACTGAGCATATAACATCAATCACTAAAAGGATTCTTTGTGAAGTGAAAAAAGAACTTATTGAAGTTTCGATTTATGAGGGTTTGTAAAGAGGCGACAAAATGGTGTTAAATCTAGGTTATATTGGGGTGCAACAGAGTTAAAAGCCTCGAAAGAAGAAGATAGTTGAACATAGCCTATTTGTGACAAAAGAAGATATACTAATTCGATATACCATTTCAGCAAATAGGAGTGGTTGCATATGCTTTTTCGAGGTGTCGATGGGGAGACCAAAGTAAGTTAATAAGATCAATCAGCTGGATCGTGCTGAAATCAAGAAAAAAATTCTTCTGGTGGAGCGTACCTCCTATGGGAAAAATCCAACTTAGGAGTTTTCAATACTAAAAACAAGTCCAAGTCTAGCAAACTTAGATTATAGCGACGCAAAAACCTTGCTATGAACTAAATAGTGTAACTAAGATTTTGAATGCGACTTCTAGTTTGTTGGTCTGCTCACTATATAGTCCCAAATATTTGCACCAATTCGGCTGTAACTTGGGTAGCACAATATCGGAGAAACAGACACGAGGGAGTTACAAGATATCCCCCTTTGAATGGATTAGTGGCTTTTAATTATAAATGGCTTGACACATATATTTATTATCGCTAACAAATTCAGTTTTATTCCTGTATACAAGGATTAATTCTGCTAGCTCAACTAGAAAATAACTAAACCACAAAGTGAAAGAGGCCAACAGTTATGCACGCTCTTTCTCTATCCCAATCTATTCAAAGCTCCTCTTTGTAACCACTCATTTTCTCCGTAACTTCCAATTTCCCTCAAAGCTTCCCTTGCGACATCCTATCACCCAATTCGGGGCCAAACTGTTCTTCGTTTAGCCCTAGATGGTTGGCCAACAAGGAAGGTCTTTCGCAATCTGTCATCCTTCATCCGTAGAATGTGTCCCAACCGATTCAACCTTTCTTTCATTATAGTCCATGAAAGCGGGATTGGACAGCATTTGTCGCACATTTTATTGCTTGAGATGCGGTCAGTGATTCAGGTAACTAAAACAATATGTTTTAAAACGTACGGCAATTTCTCTGGAAAACACATAGCAAACTCTCCTTCGTTTTTTGGAGCGCCGTCTAGGCTTAGAAGGTTGGCTAAAAAGGACAATCTTCGGCAATCTATCATCCTTCATTCACAGAACGTAAATTAGCCACCTCAACATTTCTGTCATTATAGCCTTAGAAAGAGGGATTGAACTACACTTTTCGTACAGCCCACTGTTTGAAATACGTTCAGTCAGCCGAGTTCCCGAAACAATTCATAGGGAATTTATCTGGAAAACATAAAGCAAATTTTCATTTGTTTTTCGGATCGCACATACTTCAGAACATTATTTGACCACTACCATCACTGTAACTTCCTTTATTTCTAATTTTGTTTTGCTCACTTATGTTCCTTACCATCTTTTAGCACCTTGCTTACTTTTAACATCTTCACCACTCCCACCATCTTTACTAATAATGCTACCAAGATACTTTTAAGACCCCACTGGCTATACATGACGTATGAAACCAAAAGAGGAAAGGAAATAATGAAAAATAAAATAGATGAGAAAACGAGGATTTTGTCAGCCAGTGGACAAATATGAATACGAAGAACAAGCAAATATTTTGACAAGGATCTCCGCCAAGTCATCTTAAGTGCTATAAAAAAAAAAAAAAAAAAAAAAAAAAAAAAAAAAAAAAAACTTCCGAAGTGAATCTAAAGAGCAAAATAGACACTGAATAAAAAAAAAAAACAGCCGGTAATAAATGAAAGAAAAACCACCAGTTGGATTGAAGAAGTATCCGTTGCCTGGCAAGACACTTCACAATTCTGCAACTTCGGTATTCATTAGGTAGGGTAACAGGTTGTCTTAAATTAGACTCGGCGAAAATATTGATCGAGTGTTTTGAAATGAAGTTGTTATAAATTGGGCAGAAGGAAATATCTCCGATGTCTATATTTAGACATCGGAGATGTCTTAGACATAATTTTTTTTTTATAAACTTAAAGCAGATAGAGTATCCTATCAAGATGATGGTATCCAGACGGGGGAGGGGGGGGCATAGGAAGTTATTATATTTAAGTGAGAGTACCTTGTTTTTTTTTTACTGAAAGCAGGGATGGCAAAAAGTTATTTTCTTAAATTAAAGTGGAGACAGTATTCTATCAAGGTGGTATCCAGAGGGGGGGGGGCGGGGGGCAGATATTATATTTAAATGATAATATGTCAAATTTGTTTATTTTTTGAAGCAGGGATGCCAAAAAATTAATTATTTTTTTTTAATTTAAAGCAGAGGAGGTACCCTATCAAGGTGCATGGTATCCAGGGGGGGGGGCGAGGGAATTATTATATTTAAATGATAATATCTTGAATTTTATTTAATGAAAGCAGGGATGCCAAAATATTATATTTTTTTTAATTTAAAGCAGAGACAGTATCCTATCAAGATGGTATCTAGAGGTAGGGAGTTATTATATTTAAGTGATAGTACCTTGATTTTTTTTTTATTGAAAGCAGGGATGCCAAAAAGCTATTTTTTAATTTAAAGTAGAGACGGTATCCTATCAAGACGGTATCCAGAGGTGTGGGGCATAGGGAATTATTATATTTAAGTGATAGTACTTTTATTCATTTTATTTTATTTTTTTATTGAAAGCAGGGATGCCAAAAAGTTATTTCTTTTAATTTAAAGCAGACGGTATCCTATCAAGGTGGTGTCCAGAGGGGGTAGGGAATTATTATATTCAAATAATAATATCTTGAATTTTCTTATTGAAAGCAGCCTAAGTCCACACAAAGTGAATAAGTTGATTTTTATTCGTGACAATTGTAGCCAGATCCCGCAGTTAGAATAGACTTCCAAGTTTGACTGAAGGATTTTTTTTCGACCAGTTGACCCCTAGATTTTTTGTCCCACTTCACTATTTTGAAAAATACCTTTTTTTACACATACTAATATTTGGACTTTCATTAGTATACCAGCTTACCCGTCACGCGTTGCCACGATCTTAAAAGAAAGGAAATTCAATGAGAATACCCCAAAGGAAAATTTCTTAACGTTGACTGTCTTAGCTAAAAGTTTTTAGCCTCATAATGTTTTCGTTTTAGTTTAATTATAATTGAGAAACATATTCGAATCATACAAGATTACGTTGAACTGCTATGCATGCTCTTCGAAAAGCTGTTCAATTTTCTTATATCTTCCATTATATAATTTCATTTAAAATCGACCAAGCTAATTGGTTGAGACTGACACATTGATTGGAAATTAACTTCCATTTTCCTCAGGGACATCATTTGGGAGGGGCATTTTCGCCTCCAATAATGTGGAGAAAAATCTATCATATAGACCATGCTACTTGAATTTCCGGATCTTGACCCCTCTTACCCCCCCCCCCCCCAATGAAAATGCTGTAGATTCGCTCCTGATTTTCCTTCCAGTACTGAGGTGGGTCATCCACATTTCGTCATTGGGAACTGATGCTTGATTATTTTTTAAGGTGACATTTTAAGTTATCCTATTCAAAATGATTATAAATTATTGTGGAAAAAATTGGCAGGACAGGTTGATGTGCTTTACATATATTTCTGCTTGCAATTGTATGTTCTTTTGTGTATTGTAACTATTGTTTTATGTTTTATGTATAGTATATTTCGACAGTTGGATAATGTTTTGAAACATGAATCAACACATGTAAATTAAAGGAGGAAGAAGTCAAGCAAAAATAATCCGTACAACATCTTTGTCCAACCCATATGATAATTTAAAAGTTAACAAGATTTTCGTGACTTATGCTTGATGTATTTTTTTTAATTGTTATTAAAACCCTTTTTAATACAAGGAAGGCTTTTTAGGAATCTAAAAGAGCGAAAAAAAACGATCAATATCAAAGTCACCCATTTCAACTGTTTTAAAGGTGACAAAGCAGATATTGGCAAAGGGCATTATGAAAAAATTAAGCTTCTAAGTTCAAACTTATATTCAAAGTTTTTACCCAGATAACTGACAAATTTTGTGATACGGTATTTGAAGTTTTGCATGCATTAATGCTCGATGAAAAAAACTACTAATTTTGATAATTATTTATGTTAAGAATACATAGCTAAAATATACTTCAACTATTATACAGGGGCTCTGAAACGCCACAGCCATTTCGTTTCTACCAGATTTATATTTCTATTGATAATTAACAAAGAAGAACAGTTTCCAGCCAGCGACTTGTGAAGTTTTGAACTCATGAATAGGCTCGAATCTGTTGCAAATTTAAGCTGTGAGTTGAGAAAGACTGATGAAAACTTTAATGTTTGCGGACAACATTGATCGCACCGGCGGCGCGCCGCCGACATCCTACCAGCGGCGCGGCGCACTTATTAGCCCCGCCGCCGCCGCTCTTCCCGCATCGGGGTGGCGCCAGGGTCTATCTATATTTATAGCCAAATTTCTGTTTATATATTTATTGATCTTAATTACCTCTGTAAAAGATTGCGGTAGGTTATTTACGGTAGATATTAAAGTAAGAACCAAATGTGTAGGATTTTCAAAGATATGCAGGACCTTGGCTCGAAAGAAACAAGAAGACAGGAAGAAACACGAGAAAAAGAAATAAGAGAAAAAGATAGCAACCAATTAAACACGGAAATATCCAACCTTGGTCGATGTTGGGCAACAGCCATTAGAGGAAGAAAAACAGCTAAAAGCATAGCATTGTAAGTTTCGAATCTAGCCGAGCTTGGCAAAACCATCTCTTTTGGTGTGAAGTAAATGTTGGCAGCACCAATCTTTCTAACCATAGATACGGCGTATTTTGCCATTTCAAGCTTGACCTAGAACACAATAGAGAAACTGCAATGTCAATAATGATATAATGCTAAATAACAAAATACATACTCCCACGGCTCCGTAGTCTGGAATGTAGAAAGAAATTCATGGTTTTTGTTTTAAAAGGAACATCATGATGCTGAACTACAACCTCCTAAGCTAAAAATTGACATCTTTTAATTTGGAATGAAATCTGAGGGTATTCTTTTTTAATATTATAATATGGCGGTCATCAAGCTGAAGTAGATTAGAAGAGGCGGTTAGAAGATATAAAACAGCCAGTCTCAAAAATGAAAATAAAGAGCAAAGAGAAGGGCGGTTAGCAGATATGCAAAAACGAGAATTCGTTGTTGAAAATGAAGTGCAAAGACAAGGGCAGTTAGAAGATGTGCGAAAACGAGAATTTGAGCGATTCAAAAATAAAAATAAAGAGCAAAGACACATATCACTAGAAGACAAGCGACGCCGAGAATCTTAGCAAGTCAAAAAGGAAAATGAAGAGCAAAGACACGTGGAAAGATATAATATATATATATATATATATATATATATATATATATATATATATATATATATATATACATATATATATATATAATATATATACATACATATATATATATATACATATATATATATATATATATATATATATATAATATATATATATATATATACGGGCCCCGACACTCGGCACGCGGTAGGCTTCTATATATCGATTCTCACTGTCGCTTGTCTTCTAAACACACACAATTTGAGCCTTTTCTTGATGTCATGACGTCCAAATCAACCTTAAATTAGAAGTGTTGCCTTTGTAAAATTACATTTTTTTTTTGTGGAACTTCTAACTTTTTCCTCTGCTTGTCTTTTGTCATTGTGACAGACATATCGCCGAACCTTTGTTTCTTTCAATTATTCAGGTGATGGGACAAAAACTTATTTTTCTTCCAACGATTTACTCAGTCCATATATTTGATTTTCAAAAGTAAGGCAGGTATTGATGACCTTATCCATGTTAAATTCCAAAACCCAATCATCATCGTTATCATTTTCAATTTGTTTGGTTACACCTCGGCTTATCTTTCGTCATTATGAAATACATATCGCCAAACCTTTGTTTATTTAACAAAGGTATGGGGCACGCGCCAGGCTTCTATAAATAGATTTTCACTGTCGTTTGTCTTCTAAACACAGACAATTTGAGTCTTTCCTTGATCTCATGACGTCCAAATGGACCTCGGCTAACCTTTTGTCATTATGAAATACATATCACCGAACCTTTGTTTTTTTTTAACAAAGGTATGATAGGCATTGACGACCCTATCCATGTCAGAACCCCAAATCCAATCATCATCGCTATCATTTTCAATTTTGACACGTTTCGATTGTCACTGTCCGGGTTAAGTTTCATTAAGTCCTTGCTCTTTATTTTGATTTTTGACTCCCTCACTTGTTTGGCGGTGTGTGTCTTCTAACCGCGTGTCTTTGCTCTTCGTTGTCATTTTTGATACGTTTTTGGATTTTGATTACTTCAGACAATTTAGCAATGGCCTTTGCTTTAGCTGTCCGTCTTGGTGTTGTCGCAATTGATAGTCCAGGCTGTCGAATTTCACATCTTATCACGTTTGATAGTTCAGGTGTTGGTTCCAAAGAATCATAATTTATACGTAGTAACTTCAACTGCAAATTTTCGTTTTTTGGGTCGTCCAACAAACATTATATTATATAATGTTGCGACGTTGTTGTGCTATTTCTTATATGATGCCATATATGATGTCATCAAAAATGCTGGTATGATGTACTAACATAGTACCTGACGTCATTTGCAAAAACAAAAATTAAGGCTCATAACAATTCTACTTAGACTTCTGACCTATCTAGATCGTTTTTTTTTTTATGCGAGGATATCCAAAGATACCAATTTTCCTGAAAAATATGGAGCCGTTTTCGAGAACATCAATACAAACATACATAAATAAATACAAAATTATTGCTCATATATATACATATATATATATATATATATATATATATATATATATATATATATATATATAAAACTTTTTTTCTGCTTGTTGTTCCTGTTTATAATGGAAATGCAGTGTGGTCTACGTCGCAACTTACTTTAGACCTGAAAACTATAGGCTTTGAAAGACAGCACACTTGAACCTAATGGAAGTTCGGATATATTTACGCACGGAAGATAGTAAACAACTGAAAAAACATCTTTATTCTCAATGTTTATCTAAAAAACAACTTCTATTCCAAGTTTTCTTCCATACTAGAAGACATATACTCAAGTGAGCAGGTCACTATGGTCAGCATTATATAATTAGTGATTACAATCATAAAAAAAAACATATAAAAGAAGAAGTGCAAGAATAGGGTTTATTATTTCAACAAAATACTGGATTAAAAAAAAATAGATTTTTGGAGAATGCTCTGACGATATTAAGCTGGATATAAAAACTTGAAACTAGGCTGGATATAAAAGCTGGAATCTGTTTCGTCAAAAAAGCTTTCTTCCATCATCCCTATCCCCTAAAAGGATATCTTGTTTCTGTGGCCTCATGGTGGCACAAAGGTGGAACTTTTACAAGTTTGCCTAATTAAGACCGAGACTGTCTACAGCGCTAAAGGGTGACATCAAGGAATGGCAACTCTCGAACAAATCATAGCCAATGAAAACACACTGCATTCGCACTGTATTTTGATTAGAGGATTGGCTTTGTATTCAAGATCCTGGCGTTAATCCATGGCTAATTGGAAAAAAGCCAAGACAGATAGTCTGAGTGAGAGGTAAATCTGTCATAAGCCTTTTCTAGGATTGTATAAAAATGATGTCATTTCACTTGTTGAGAGATAAGTCTATCATCCATCGATCCATACATCCATTCTAGGGCAAAACTAAGTCATAGAACTAGGCGATGAATGTTCGGATTGATTTTAGGTTGAGTAATGACGAACAATGGCGACCGAACATGTATGCAAATAGGCGATTCAATTTGCTTGGTCTCACAGGGCCAAGCAAACACAGGGCCAGGGCCTGCTCATAGTGAGCAGGTCACTATGTTCAGCATTATATAATTAATGATGACAATCATAAAGAAAAAAAACATATAAGAGAAGAAGTGCAAAAATAGGGTTTATCATTTCAACAAAAATACTGAATTAAAAGCATGTATTTTTGGAGAATGCTCTGGTGATATTAGGCTGGATATAAAAGCTTGAAACTACTCCATCGCTCTGAGATGGTTAAGGATCTCTGTTTTGTCAAAATAGTTCTTTTCCATCATCCCTATCACCGAAAAGGATATTCTGTTTGTGTGCAAGCCATGGCCAATTGACAGGCCATAGTCTGAGTGAGATGTAAATCTGTCATTAGCCTTTCTTAGAATTGTATAAAAATACTGTCATTTCACTTGTTGAGAGATAAGTCTATTATCCATACTAGGGCAGAACTGAGGTAGATAGTCATAGAAATAGGCGATAAATGATTGGATTGATTTTGGGGTGACTAATGACGAAAAATGTCGATCGAACTTGTATGCAAATAGGCGATTAAATTTGCTTGGACTCACAGGCAAACAAGTAATCTAAGCCTATTAGTAGCCTAATAGGCTTGGCCGCTTGTAGTCTCAGGAAGAATACCACGTTATAGGATTGAAACATGACTGATAAGTCCCCTAGACTCGCTGGCGAACGGAGAGACGTATAGTTTTCCAAGTGTTTGGTTAAACGGCGAGAAATTCGGTGGGCATTTTTGGGCCAAAAAACATCTTCTTAAAGCTACGTTACGTTTCATAGACTGCCTCCCAAAAGTCATATAATATTTGTAGGCATGAATATATTATGAGTCGTAGACAATAGCCTTGTGATTACTTGTGCATTATTTGATTTTTCTGTACAAGACCATCACCAAATGTGGAAAACCATGTTCTGACTAAGATGGACCAATGATTGCAAAAAGCGTGCGTTTAAATTGGATGTTCCCTGGACTTCTCGTTTTAGGGAAGAATGTTAGAAACTCAGCTAGGAATATTAGTGAACCTGCTTCATTTTCAGTAGAACCGAGGGGCTTGTACAAGAATTGAGAGATAAATCATAAGAAAATATAAGAAATTTAAGGGAGGTGGAGAAAGCATTAAAATATGAATTAAAAAATTTTGAGGTAGAGGCCCTGAATAAATTGCTGCTAATCTGAAATACAGCCAGATGGAATAACAGTAAAATATTTTTTTTAGGCATGTTAAAAAATTGAGAGAGAACAGTCCATATGTATTTGTCCATTTGTCCCAGGGAAGATACGAACAGGACCATCTTTAGTGATGAAGAAACAGGTAAAGAAAGATTGTCAGAATATTTTGAGCATGGGGCAGACTGTCTTAAAGTTACAGAAAAATATATAGAAAAGAACAATAAAAAATGTGTGGTGCTTTGGAAGTGAAGCAAGTATCAGTTTGAGAGAACGAATTAGCGAGACTAAGGAGAAAGTTAAAGAGAGTTGGAAGTTCTTGGGAGTGTGTGATGAGGGAGGTTTTGAATATCTCAGAAATTATTAAAGTGGTCTCAGAAATTATTTAGGGTTTGAATATATTGGGATGGAGGACGGCGTATGTAGTTAGGTTGATGTCTGTTGGCTTGGTGCTGAGAAAGTTTAAACATATTTTTTTTTAGCAAAAACTTAAATGATACAAGTCAAAGACAAAAACAGACAACACCACCAAGCCTGATAATTCTGAGCCAAAGATCAGAGTTTATTGAGGGATGATTGTATAACTCTTGCCTCACCTTCAAGAGAACGACCGATGGTGACTTGTTGTCTCCCACCCTTACAGAGGTCCGGCGGAAGCTAGCCCCAAACGATTTTGGGGAGTTGTCCTTGCTTCATTCGTGTAATGTGACCTTAGTATCGCCCACCTGAAAAGTTGGACTTGAAAGATTATTTGAGGTTTTTTGTGATCCAACCTTGATATTGGGTACTTTATCTGCCTAAG